>NW_007377666.1:262250-267119 GCF_000475195.1 Diaphorina citri
ACGAAGATCGCGGGTTCTTGGCGGTGTTCTCTGGAGATTCCCGAAACGACTATTAGGATAAGGATAATGAATAGGTAAATAGCCAACACTCCTATAGCTGACCAAAGTGACAATAATTATGATTTAAAATGGAATTGATACAAAAAAGGCACAATAGGCAATTTATCACTTATCGAATGTGCGTATTTGATTCATTTATGGTGGGAATGTCAAATGCACCAACTTTCATTTTAGTTATTAGTGGAGATGCCAAATTCACCACACAACAATCTTCAATAAAACACCAAAAGTTTCCAAAATGGGTAATCACCTTTTAAATCTTTTTAAAAGACCAATTTAACTTAGAATCAACTTTTGAAAATGGACTTTTAAACTTAAAATAATGAACTTTTAAATCTTTTGAAAACGACCACCTGAGGTTATGCTATCACATAACTACATAACACATTGACCACCAGGGATAGCTTCTTTACTATCAGCAGTACAATATCTAAATTATTTAAACACATTGTTTCATCCAATAATAAATTCCCTATGTCTTAATAGATCTGAACTTCCCATTTCTGTATTGCTATCATTGAGCTTTGCAAGATCTATGACTCGATCTGATTCTTTGTATTATTAAGACTTAACTAACTTCAATCGAGCTGAAACTTTGACTATAATGGTAAATAAATATAGTTATAAACTATAGGTAATATAAATAAATATAGATATCAAACGATTATATTGGAAATAATATACCCAAGATAATATAAGTAGTTGTAGTGATGTTGTATGTAGGTATTGTGTTTGGAAGAGATCTAATAGTACAGGCAAAATACACTGAAATACAGGCAAAACACTTTGGTTATGGAGAGCAAAATGTTGAAGTGTTAAAGCCTGAGAATTCTCCGAGGCTCTGCCCAAGCATGCTCAAAGAAAAGCCAACGTAAGTTAACTTGAAGGGTATCTCGTCTGCCTTGTATGATCCTTCGATTTCCATCCGGGGCGAACTTCATCTTATCCAGGCGAGGCGTTTCATTCTTGGAACTGTGGATTTCACAGCATTACTAAGCGCCTCCTTTACTATTTAATCTTTCTACACTGGTAATGTCGCCACTGGTCGCTACTCGAAGTAGCTACTCAATTGTCGTCACGAAACCTTAAAAATAACAGGTAACCACCAGAACAATCTTTAAAGCACGTTTACCAGACCCCCTAACAAAAGCTGCACAATGTAAAGTTGTTCCTAGCACAAGAACTACAACAAGTCCAGCGCCAGAGTTTATTACCACGAAAAGACAAATAAATTGAACTGATGTTTATCTTCACGATGAGAGAGAGAGAGAGAGAGAGAGAGAGAGAGAGAGAGAGAGAGAGAGAGAGGGAGAGGGAGAGAGAGAGCTTTAAAGAGTACATTGTCGTTTAAGGAACGACAATACTGCAAAACCATTTTGCAAACTTTTCAGTGGGAGAGAAAAAAATCTCTTTTCAGCCACTTTTTTTTCTGAGAGGTCTGACAGAGGGAACTGTAACTGCTAAGGTCTTATCGTTCCGAAACCCGAAAGCGAAGAGACAAGGAAGACAGGATAGGAGAAAGCCAACTGTTTCGTGAACGAAACATCCATTTAGGATAAAATTCGCCCCGGGCGGGAATCGATCCCGCGACCCAGCGTTTACAAGGCAGAGGGGCTAGTCTCTCAGCTGGCTATTCTGCTCTATTTTTAGCCTAAGTCATGATTACATGTAGATTAGTAGTTTGGATGGTCAAGCGTTCATTTTCATAGGCTCTGTTGTTCCCAAAGCGCCCACCTCCAAGGAATAAAGGGGGGGGCCTGATTGTGCTCTTGATTGAGACATAATAGCCTCTGCTCTCACACAACTACCAGCGGACCAGCGATAACAAATCAGTACCCACCATATATGGGGGGACATGGCCATATACGGACGACATTTGGCGTCCATACATAGGGACATTTCCCGTGACAGACTTTGAGCTATGTGAATTTCGAGGCTGAGTTGTGGTACTTAGGGACACAATTGTCGAGGCTAAGTTGTGGTACAGAGGGACACAATTGGTACCATTTCCCCATTATTTCTACTTGGTATCACTGTGGGATCACGAAAGTCTAAGTAAAAGACAGTAATGGTACCCAATGGACACTAGTCACGGTGGGTAGGTAATGTCAGAGTGATGTGGCAACCAAAGGTTTGTTTAAGTTTCGTGAGACCAAACATCTAGAAAATAAAATAATGGAAAAAATAATTATTAAAAAAGAAGATCAGAACATCTTTTAGAACAGGACGTAGAAGAGGGACATGAGCTTCCATGTTTTGCTGTTATGACTGATTAGAATTAATTAATTGTCTTGGTATTTTAGATTTTAAATCAGCTTTTCTTAAAAAAAAACAAAAAAAAAAAAAAAACACTGATCTGCGCTGCGGGTCTAACAGCCTAGTGCCAATCAACCTCTGAAAATGCTCGGGGACTGTGCTGGAATAGTCTCACAGAGTACTCTCATGGTCAGAGGATATCAGACACTTCAATTTGAAATCGTAGATCCAGGAGTGACACTATGTTACCTTTTTGCTAGGATATCAAATCAACATGTCAACCCATTTCTGAGGAACACTGTCCTGCTCTCAAAACTCCTAATTCTGGATTCCGTAGATATGTACCTACAAGTATAATCCCCAAAAGTCCTCTAAAAAAATCTCGAAATTAATAAACCGTGCCAAATTCCTTGTTCATTCACTGAACAGATACAACAGACATTAAAAAGATTTAATGAACACACTGACAATATTAAAAATAGTTATTAACAATGGTTTGATATAGGTTTGATTGTTGGATACCACCTGAGAATCTTCCATCTGACAGTCATAGACTACAATGTATTGCAATCAAAAAGCTTTATTAAGACTGTTGAAAGGACACTTTTTTGCAAAAGTATTTAAAAAACAGCACTAAACCGTAATCATAAAACCGTGAATGAGTTTGAAAGACTCATAAAAAACTACCTATACCTACAAAAATTAGAGAAGAAAAAGAATGGGTAAGAAAATAAGATGAATCCAAAGAGAAACTGCAATGGACCAAGGAGAGCTCGACAATGAAACAAATTGTGAAAAAATGTCCAATTGTGAAACAGAATGGTTGGGTGAAAATTGGGCGTGTACTTATAGGTAAACTAGTTTGCTTTGTGGGAAGTAAAATCAGTAGGTACCTATACCTACATAAGTATGTTGGTCTGAAATTCATTGTAAAAAAACCTGTAGTACACACATACATACATACATACATAGACATACATACATACATACATACATACATACGTACAGACCATGGGCTAAAAATCACTTTTTTGACATCAGGGGATCCCAAAACGGATATTTCCATTTCCCGATTTTGAACATTTGGACCGATAAAAATCACTTTTTTGACATCAGGGGATCCCAAAACGGATATTTCCAACCATTTCCCGATTTTGAAAATTTGGACCGATTGCAATACTTTCATTATCAGGGGACCCCAAAACGGATATTTCCACCCATTTCCCGATTTTGAAAATTTGGACCGATTGCAATACTTTCATTACAGTATAGCCGCTAAACTGTAGTAATAGAAAGTAAAAAATGTAAAGTTAAAAATTCATGTTCTTGAGATAGACAAATTTAACAAATTATTGTAGGTTCATACTTCACATAAAGTAAATACCTAGGTATGTACAATTCACAGGACTGAGCCACACGTGTAGGTAAAACCTAGGTACGTACTACGTACCTACGTCTGGGAAATGAATATGATGTAACACTCACCACCATAGGTACACAGAAGAAAGACAAATAATACCTATATAGGTAGGTGTAATTACTAACCTATAATACCTGCTCACTTGCATACCTACATATCTACCTTCTTTGCTAAGGTACACCTCAAGAAGAGTTTAGGTACACTATGGTCGATCGAAATCGCCCACATACGAAATTTTTGTTTATTCTACCTACCAAAAATCAGTGATCTTACCTGTGGTTAGGAAGGTATTTAGTCAAGATTAGATACCTATAGCCTATAGTATACCTACATTTACCTACTCTTAACCTCAGACCTGACTCAGTGCAAATATTAAGGTAATTTGTTTCCACGAGGAAGGCCAAATATTACCAAACCAACTCCAAGTGATACCAAACCAACTCCAAGTGATACCTACCAAACCAACTCCAAGTGATACCTACCAAACCAACTCCAAGTGATACCTACCAAACCAACTCCAAGTGATACCAAACCAACTTCAAGTGATACCAAACCAACTTCAAGTGATACCAAACCAACTCCAAGTGATGCCAAACCAACTCCAAGTGATACCTACCAAACCAACTCCAAGTGATACCAAACCAACTTCAAGTGATACCAAACCAACTTGACAAAAATAGACCTTTTTTTTGGGAACCAACTCACCTTTTCCCTTTTAAAATGATAAAATCATGAACTTAATTAACACTTCAGGCATTTTCGTCATCAGATGATTTATAAAATCTTTTGCAAGTATGTCCTCGCAAGCCTAGTTAGCTCCTGGGGTAGCTCATCTGGTTTGTTCTCGGAAAGGCTGCCTTTCTTCCCATTCTTCCATTTTGTCCTCCTCTCTTCGATTTCGGGACAAGGATACCTCTGTTGTTACAGTAAAAATCTTCAAAAAAATAAAAATAAAACATAAGTTCTCTACCCCTTACTCAAAATTATACTTGAAACAAGGAAGGTTACTCCACCCTTATGTACCCGAGTAGCTCCAAGTGATACCAAACCAACTTCAAGTGATACCAAACCAACTTCAAGTGATACCAAACCAACTTCAAGTGATACCAAACCAACTCCAAGTGATACCAAAC
>NW_007377667.1:0-581 GCF_000475195.1 Diaphorina citri
GAAAGCTTATTACTGCTCGAAACTGGACGTTAAAGAGAAACATTGTTTGGGATGTGGATGCATAGTTTATGAAAATATCCGGAGCTAACAGAAGAAACATATCGTGTAAAATTTCCCACAATGTAGGAACTTACTAGGTATATACCTCGATATGAATATGTAGAATGGGTAAATGATTAAATTAAGATATTTGAAATCAAATGTAAGTAATGTTTGTCTAGATTCAACTTGGTTTAGTGTTAGTAGTAGGTACTCTCACTTGTGTACATACTCTAGCATTAGCGGATATAAGAATATCTGGACTGAGATGTTGATATTATTAAATAAATATGTAAATGACGTTTCTTTGTGTTATTATATCACAACTTTGATGCTCACTGCAGCATTGTAGGCTTTTGCAAGTATGTATCTCAATAATCCAGCTCCCAATGATCATACAAATTTTCTGACCCCACCGGGAATCGAACCCGGGTCTCCCGCGTGCAAGGCGAGCGCAGTGGCCACTACACAATGGGAGCTGAGTGACGAAATTTGGTAGGAATATTCCTTTTATGGTCTAGGTGTGCAATAAGAAAGGATTT